>NC_092711.1:15632461-15634961 GCF_047496885.1 Scyliorhinus torazame
CTGGATGAATGGATGGATGGATGGATCCCATCAACCATTCCCAGGACTGACTGACTGACTGAATGGGTGGATGGATGGATGGATGGATGGATGGATGGATGGATGGATGGATACCATCAACCATTCCCACGACTGACTGACTGACCGACTGGATGGATGGATGGATGGATTGATGGATGGATGGATCCCATCACCAATTCCCAGGACTGACTGACTGGGTGAATGGATGGATGGATGGATGGATCACATCAACCATTCCCAGGACTGACTGACTGGATGCATTGATGGATGGTTGGATGGATGGATGGATGGACCCCATCAACAATTCCCAGGACTGACTGACTGGATGGATGGATGGATGGATCCCATCAACCATTCCCACGACTGACTGACTGGATGAATTTATGGATGGATTGATGGATGGATGGATCCCATCAACCATTCCCAGGACTGACTGACTGACGGGATGGATGGATGGATGGATGTATCCCATCAACCATGCCCACGACTGACTGACTGACTGACTGACTGACTGGATGGATGTATGGATGGATGGAGGGATGGAGGGTTGGAGGGATGGAGGGTTGGAGGGAGGGAGGAAGGGAGGGTGGGATGGAGGGATGGAGGGATGGAGGGATGAATGGATGGATGGATGGATGGATGGATGGATCCCATCAACTATTCCCAGGACTGACTGACTGGGTGAATGGATGGATGGATGGATGGATCCCATCAACCATTCCCATGGATGGATGGATCCCATCAACTATTCCCAGGACTGACTGGATGGATGGTTGGATGGATGGATGGATGGATCCCATCAACCATTCCCAGGACTGGATGAATGGAAGGATGGTTGGAAGAATGGATGGATGGATGGATGGATGGATGGATGAATGGTTGGATGGATGTATGTATGTATGTATGGATGGATGGATGGATCCCATCAACCATTCCCAGGACTGACTGACTGGATGAATGGATGGATGGATGGATCCCATCAACCATTCCCACGACTGACTGACTGACTGGATGGATGGATGGATGGATGGATCCCATCAACTATTCCCAGGACTGACTGACTGGATGAATTGATGGATGGATGGATGGATGGATGGTTCCCATCAACCATTCCCAGGAATGACTGACTGGATGAATGGATGGATGGATGGATGGATGGATCCCTTCAACCATTCCCAGGACTGACTGACTGACAGGATGTATGGATGGCTAGATGGATGGATGGATCACATCAACCATTCCCAGGACTGACCGACTGACTGGATGGATGGATGGATGGATGGATCCCATCAACCATTTCCAGGACTGACTGACTGGATGAATGGATGGATGGATGGATCCCATCAACCATTCCCAGGACTGACTGACTGACTGGATGGGTGGATGGATGGATGGATGGATGGATGGATGGATCCCATCAACCATTCCCAGGACTGACTGACTGACTGACTGGATGGATGGATGGAGGGATGGATGGAGGGATGGAGGCTTGGAGGGATGGAGGGATGGAGGGAGGGAGGGAGGGAGGGAGGGAGGGGGGATGGAGGGATGGAGGGATGGAGGGATGGATGGATGGATAGATGGATGGATGGATCCCATCAACTATTCCCAGGACTGACTGACTGGGTGAATGGATGGATGGATGGATCACATCAACTATTCCCAGGACTGACTGACTGGATAAATTGCTGGATGGATGGACCCATCAACCATTCCCAGGACTGACTGACTGGATGAATTGATGGATGGATTGATGGATGGATGGATCCCATCAACCATTCCCAGGACTGACTGACTGACGGGATGGATGGATGGATGGATGGGATCCATCCACGACTGACTGACTGACTGACTGACTGACTGGATGGATGGTTGGATGGATGGAGGGATGGATGGTTGGAGGGATGGAGGGATGGAGGGAGGGAGGGAGGGCGGGATGGAGGGATGGAGGGATGGAGGGATGGAGGGATGAATGGATGGATGGATGGATGGATCCCATCAACCATTCCCATGGATGGATGGATCCCATCAACTAATCCCAGGACTGTCTGACTGGATGGATGGTTGGATGGATGGATGGATCCCATCAACCATTCCCAGGACTGGATGAATGGAAGGATGGTTGGATTAATGGATGGATGGATGGATGTATGAATGTATGTATGTATGGATGGATGGATGGATGGATGGATGGATGGATGGATCCCATCAACCATTCCCAGGACTGGATGAATGGATGGATGGATGTAGGAAGGATGGATGGATGGATGGATGGATGTATGGATGTATGTATGTATGTATGGATGGATGGATGGATGGATGGATGGATCCCATCAACCATTCCCAGGACTGGATGAATGGATGGATGGATGTATGGACGGATGGATGGATGGATCCCATCAACCATTCCCAGGACTGGATGAATGGATGGATGGATGGATGGATGGATGGATCCCATCAAACATTCCCAGGACTGGAT
>NC_092711.1:16004961-16009961 GCF_047496885.1 Scyliorhinus torazame
CTCTCACACTCTCTCCCTCTCTCACACTGTCACCCACTCTCACACTCTCTCCCTCTCTCACACTCTCTCCCTCTCCCACACTGCCTCCCACTCTCACACTCTCTCCCTCTCCCACACTGCCTCCCACTCTCTCACACTGTCACATAGTCTCACACTCTCTCCCTCTCCCACACTGTCACCCACGCTCACACTTTCTCCCTCTCAACAATCCCTCCCTCTCTCACACTCTCTCCCTCTCCCACACTTTCTCCCTCTCTCACACTCTCTCCCTCTCTCACACTCTCTCCCTCTCAACAATCCCTCCCTCTCTCACACTCTATCCCTCTCCCACACTTTCTCCCTCTCTCACTCTCTCTCTCTCTCTCTCACACTCCCTTCATCTCTCACAGTGTCTCACTCTCTCCCTCTCTCACACTCTCACCCTCTCTCACACTCTCTCCCTCTCTCACATTGTCACCCACTCTCACACTCTCTCCCTCTCCCACACTGCCTCCCACTCTCACACACTCTCCCTCTCTCATACTGTCACCCACTCTCACACTGTCACCCACTCTCACACTCTCTCCCTCTCCCACACTCTCTCCCTCTCCCACACTGTCTCCCTCTCTCAAACTCTCTCCCTCTCTCACATTGTCACCCACTCTCACACTCTTTCCCACGCTCACACTCTCTCCCTCTCAACAATCCCTCCCTCTCCCACACTCTCTCCCTCTCCCACACTTTCTCCCTCTCTCACACTCTCTCCCTCTCTCACACTCTCTCCCTCTCAACAATCCCTCCCTCTCTCACACTCTATCCCTCTCCCACACTTTCTCCCTCTCTCACTCTCTCTCTCTCTCTCACTCACACACTCCCTTCATCTCTCACAGTGTCTCACTCTCTCCCTCTCTCACACTCTCTCCCTCTCCCACACTGTCACCCACTCTCACACTCTCACCCTCTCTCACACTCTCTCCCTCTCTCACATTGTCACCCACTCTCACACTCTCTCCCTCTCCCACACTGCCTCCCACTCTCACACACTCTCCCTCTCTCATACTGTCACCCACTCTCACACTGTCTCCCACTCTCACACTGTCTCCCTCTCCCACACTGTCACCCACTCTCACACTCTCTCCCTCTCTCACACTGTCTCCCTCTCTCACACTCTCTCCCTCTCTCACAATCTCTCCCACTCTCACACTGTCTCCCTCTCCCACACTGCCACCCACTGTCACACTCTCTCCCTCTCCCACACTGTCTCCCTCTCTCACACTCTCTCCCTCTCTCAGACTGTCTCCCTCTCTCACACTCTCTCCCTCTCCCACACTGTCACCCACTCTCACACTCTATCCCTCTCCCACACTGTCACCCAGTCTCACACTCTCTCCCTCTCCCACACTGTCTCCCTCTCTCACACTCTCTCCCTCTCTCACACTGTCACCCACTCTCTCACTCTCTCCCTCTCTCACACTCTCTCCCTCTCCCACACTGCCTCCCACTCTCACACTCTCTCCCTCTCCCACACTGCCTCCCACTCTCTCACACTGTCACCCACTCTCTCACTCTCTCCCTCTCTCACACTCTCTCCCTCTCCCACACTGCCTCCCACTCTCACACTCTCTCCCTCTCCCACACTGTCACCCACTCTCACACTCTCTCCCTCTCCCACACTCTCTCCCTCTCCCACACTGTCTCCCTCTCTCAAACTCTCTCCCTCTCTCACATTGTCACCCACTCTCACACTCTCTCCCTCTCAACAATCCCTGCCTCTCTCACACTCTCTCCCTCTCCCACACTCTCTCCCTCTCTCACACTCTCTCCCTCTCTCACACTCTCTCCCTCTCAACAATCCCTCCCTCTCTCACACTCCATCCCTCTCCCACACTTTCTCCCTCTCTCACTCTATCTCTCTCTCTCTCTCTCACACTCCCTTCATCTCTCTGTGTCTCACTCTCTCCCTCTCTCACACTCTCTCCCTCTCCCACACTGTCTCCCTCTCTCACACTGTCTCCCTCTCTCACACTCTCTCCCTCTCCCACACTGTCACCCACTCTCACACTCTCTCCCTCTCCCACACTGCCTCCCACTCACACACTCTCTCCCTCTCTCACACTGTCTCCCTCTCTCACACTCTCTCACACTCTCTCCCACTCTCACACTGTCTCCCTCTCCCACACTGCCACACACTGTCACACTCTCTCCCTCTCCCACACTGTCTCCCTCTCTCACACTCTCTCCCTCTCTCACACTGTCTCCCTCTCTCACACTCTCTCCCTCTACCACACTGACACCGACTCTCACACTCTATCCCTCTCCCACACTGTCACCCAGTCTCACACTCTCTCCCTCTCCCACACTGTCTCCCTCTCTCACACTCTCTCCCTCTCTCACACTGTCACCCACTCTCACACTCTCTCCCTCTCTCACACTCTCTCCCTCTCCCACACTGCCTCCCACTCTCACACTCTCTCCCTCTCCCACACTGCCTCCCACTCTCTCACACTGTCACCCAGTCTCACACTCTCTCCCTCTCCCACACTGTCACCCACTCTCACACTCTCTCTCTCTCTCACACTCTCTCCCTCTCCCACACTGCCTCCCACTCTCACACTCTCTCCCTCTCTCACACTGTCACCCACTCTCACACTCTCTCCCTCTCTCACACTCTCTCCCTCGCTCACACTGTCTCCCACTCTCACACTCTCTCCCTCTCCCACACTGTCTCCCTCTCCCACACTGCCTCCCTCTCCCACACTGTCTCCCTCTCCCACACTGCCTCCCACTCTCACACTGTCTCCCTCTCTCACACTGTCTCCCTCTCTCACACTCTCTCCCACTCCCACACTCTCTCCCTCTCAAACACTGCCTCCCACTCTCACACTGCCTCCCTCTCTCGCACTCTGTCCCTCTCCCACACTGCCTCCCACTCTCACACTGCCTCCCTCTCTCACACTCTCTCCCTCTCCCACACTGCCTCCCACTCTCACACTCTCTCCCTCTCCCACACTGTCTCCCTCTCCCACACTGTCTCCCTCTCCCACACTGTCACCCACTCTCACACTCTCTCGCTCTCTCACACTCTCTCCCTCGCTCACACTGTCTCCCACTCTCACACTCTCTCCCTCTCCCACACTGTCTCCCTCTCCCACACTGCCTCCCACTCTCACACTGCCTCCCTCTCTCACACTCTCTCCCTCTCCCACACTGTCACCCACTCTCACACTCTCTCCCTCTCTCACACTGTCACCCACTCTCACACTCTCTGCCTCTCCCACACTGTCACCCACTCTCACACTCTCTCCCTCTCCCACACTGTCACCCACTCTCACACTCTCTCCCTCTCCCACACTGTCTCCCTCTCTCACACTGTCTCCCTCTCTCACACTCTCTCCCTCTCTCACACTGTCTCCCTCTCTCAAACTCTCTCCCTCTCTCACATTGTCACCCACTCTCACACTCTTTCCCTCGTTCACACTCTCTCCCTCTCAACAATCCCTCCCTCTCTCACACTCTCTCCCTCTCCCACACTCTCTCCCTCTCTCACACTGTCTCCCTCTCTCACACTCTCTCCCTCTCTCACACTCTCTCCCACTCTCACACTGTCTCCCTCTCCCACACTGCCACCCACTGTCACACTCTCTCCCTCTCCCACACTGTCTCCCTCTCTCACACTCTCTCCCTCTCTCAGACTGTCTCCCTCTCTCACACTCTCTCCCTCTCCCACACTGTCACCCACTCTCACACTCTATCCCTCTCCCACACTGTCACCCAGTCTCACACTCTCTCCCTCTCCCACACTGTCTCCCTCTCTCACACTCTCTCCCTCTCTCACACTGTCACCCACTCTCTCACTCTCTCCCTCTCTCACACTCTCTCCCTCTCCCACACTGCCTCCCACTCTCACACTCTCTCCCTCTCCCACACTGCCTCCCACTCTCTCACACTGTCACCCACTCTCTCACTCTCTCCCTCTCTCACACTCTCTCCCTCTCCCACACTGCCTCCCACTCTCACACTCTCTCCCTCTCCCACACTGTCACCCACTCTCACACTCTCTCCCTCTCCCACACTCTCTCCCTCTCCCACACTGTCTCCCTCTCTCAAACTCTCTCCCTCTCTCACATTGTCACCCACTCTCACACTCTCTCCCTCTCAACTATCCCTGCCTCTCTCACACTCTCTCCCTCTCCCACACTCTCTCCCTCTCTCACACTCTCTCCCTCTCTCACACTCTCTCCCTCTCAACAATCCCTCCCTCTCTCACACTCCATCCCTCTCCCACACTTTCTCCCTCTCTCACTCTATCTCTCTCTCTCTCTCTCACACTCCCTTCATCTCTCAGTGTCTCACTCTCTCCCTCTCTCACACTCTCTCCCTCTCCCACACTGTCTCCCTCTCTCACACTGTCTCCCTCTCTCACACTCTCTCCCTCTCCCACACTGTCACCCACTCTCACACTCTCTCCCTCTCCCTCACTGCCTCCCATTCACACACTCTCTCCCTCTCTCACACTGTCTCCCTCTCTCACACTCTCTCACACTCTCTCCCACTCTCACACTGTCTCCCTCTCCCACACTGCCACACACTGTCACACTCTCTCCCTCTCCCACACTGTCTCCCTCTCTCACACTCTCTCCCTCTCTCACACTGTCTCCCTCTCTCACACTCTCTCCCTCTACCACACTGACACCGACTCTCACACTCTATCCCTCTCCCACACTGTCACCCAGTCTCACACTCTCTCCCTCTCCCACACTGTCTCCCTCTCTCACACTCTCTCCCTCTCTCACACTGTCACCCACTCTCACACTCTCTCCCTCTCTCACACTCTCTCCCTCTCCCACACTGCCTCCCACTCTCACACTCTCTCCCTCTCCCACACTGCCTCCCACTCTCTCACACTGTCACCCAGTCTCACACTCTCTCCCTCTCCCACACTGTCACCCACTCTCACACTCTCTCTCTCTCTCACACTCTCTCCCTCTCCCACACTGCCTCCCACTCTCACACTCTCTCCC